>NW_026800130.1:0-33261 GCF_032191835.1 Heteronotia binoei
CAGCCTGTTGTCAATCTCCTTGTCGATCTTGGCATCTGAGGAGATGATGCACCCCAGGTAGCTGAACTGCTGGACTGTCTTCAGAACTGATTCACCCACAGTGATGCAGGGAGGGTGATAATCTTCCTGGGGTGCAGGCTGGTGGAGAACTTCTGTCTTCTTCAGACTAACTTCTAGGCCGAATAGCTTGGCAGCCTCTGCAAAGCAGGACGTCATATGCTGCAGAGCTGATACCGAGTGGGAGACGAGTGCAGCATCATCAGCAAACAGTAGCTCTCGGATGAGTTTTTCCATTGTCTTGGAGTGGGCCTTTAGTTGCCTCAGGTTGAACAGGCTGCCATCGGTGCGATAGCGGATGTAGACACCATCGTCATCATCTAGATCTACTGCGGCTCTTTGAAGCATCATGCTAAAGAAGATCGTAAAGAGAGTTGGCGCGAGAACGCAGCCTTGCTTTACACCTGTGCCTATTGGGAAGGTCTCCGAGAGGTCGTTGCAGTGTCTGACTTGGCCTCGCTGGTCTTCATGTAGCTGGATGATCATGCTGAGGAACCTTGGGGGACATCCTAAACGTTCCAAGATTTGCCACAGGCCTTTCCTGCTAACGGTATCGAAAGCTTTGGTAAGGTCAACAAAAGTCACATACAGAGCCTTGTTCTGTTCCCTGCATTTCTCTTGGAGCTGCCTGAGAACAAATACCATGTCGGTGGTGCTCCTGTTAGCTCTGAAGCCGCACTGGCTCTCTGGAAGGAGTTCTTCTGCAATGGCGGGCACCAGTCTGTTCAGGAGTATTCTGGCAAGGATTTTGCCTGCGATGGAGAGCAGGGTTATCCCCCGGTAGTTGGAGCAGTCTGACTTTTCCCCTTTGTTCTTGTATAGGGTGATGATGATTGCATCGCGAAAGTCCTGTGGTAATTTGCCTTGTTCCCAGCAGGTGACAAATACTTTGTGAAGTGAGCTATGTAGTACTGTGCCCCCATGCTTCCAGATCTCTGGTGGAATTCCATCAACTCCTGCTGCCTTGCCACTTTTCAGTTGCTTGATGGCTTTAACAGTCTCTTCTAGGGTGGGGATCTCATCCAACTCTGTTTTCACTGGTTGAAGTGGGGTGAGGTGGATTGCTGAATCTTGAACTACGCGGTTGGCACTGAAGAGAACCTGAAAATACTCCGACCACCGGTTCAGTATGGATGCCTTGTCTGTGAGGAGCACTTGGCCGTCTGCACTACGCAAGGGACTCTGAACCTGATATGATGGACCATATACTGCCTTCAGGGCTTTGTAGAACCCTCTTAAATCACCAGTGTCTGCACACAGCTGGGTTCTCTCTGCAAGCTTGGTCCACCAATCGTTCTGAATGTCTCGAAGCTTGCGCTGGAGGTTGCTACATGCAGCGCGAAAGGTTGCTTTTTTCCCAGGACAGGAGGGCTGAGCAAGATGTGCTTGGTAGGCAGATCTCTTTTTCGCCAGTAAACTTTGGATCTCTTGATTGTTCTCATCAAACCAGTCCTTGTTCTTCCTTGTGGGGAACCCGAGGACTTCTTCAGAGATCTGCAGGACGGTAGTTTTTAGGTGTTCCCAGAGTGCTTCTGGAGAAGGGTCTGTGGGGCAACTGGGGTCCTCAATTCTTGACTGGAGTTTTGCCTGGAAGGCAGCTTTAACTTCGGCTGACTGGAGACTGCCAACCTGAAACTTCCTCCGAGGGATACCTCCTCTCCTGGGTGTGGGTTTAAAGTGAAGACGGAGATTGCAGCGTACAAGACGATGATCCGTATGACATTCTGCGCTGGGCATTACTCGGGTGTGTAAGACATCTCGAAGGTCTCTCTGGCGCACCAGAATGTAGTCGATAAGGTGCCAGTGCTTGGACCGTGGGTGCATCCAGGTTGTCTTCAGACTGTTCTTCTGCTGGAAGATAGTGTTGGTGATGGTGAGCTGGTGCTCCATGCAGAATTCTAGCAGGAGGCGCCCGTTGTCATTGCAGTTGCCAATGCCGTGTTTGCCAAGTACTCCTTTCCAGGCTTCCGAGTCTTTACCTACTCTGGCATTGAAGTCGCCAAGGATGATCACCTTGTCCTCTGTAGGGGACTTCCATACGAGGTTGCGTAGATCAGCATAGAACTTGTTCTTTTCTGCAGGATCTGCTTGAAGGGTTGGGGCATACACACTGAAGAGTGTTGCATGCTGCTTGTTTTGAAGTGGGAGGCGCATGGACATGATGCGATCTGAGTGACCTGTTGGCAGGTTTTCGAGTTTGGAGGCAATGGCGTTCCTGACCATGAAGCCAACGCCAGAAAGGCGGCTCTCAGCCTTTGACTTACCTGACCAGTAGAGGGTATAGCCAGCACCGTGTTCTTGAAGACTACCTTCCTCAGGGAAACGGACCTCACTGAGAGCTGCTATGTCGATATTCAACCTGAGAAGTTCGTGGGCAACTAGAGCAGAGCGTCGTTCAGGGCGACCACTGTCTACTGTGTCAAGCATGGTTCTGATGTTCCAACACGCAAGCTTTAGTCTTTGCACACTTTGTGAGGCAGGTGCATGCCTTTTCTTTGTTGTTATTTTTTGACCGCAAGTAAGGATGCCCGTTGACCGCGGCTAGCCAACTGGGGGGGAGGAGACGAGCTTTGTTTAGGCCACCTTTTCTAGGCCCCTCTCCGTGTGGAGCAAGCAGTGCTGTCCCTAGATAAGGCTGCTTGGTCGTTCAGGGTGCTGCTGAAAAATGCTTTCGTCTCCGGGTTAGCATCAGGCGACCAATACCCTGAACCGCCTACATGCAGGATCGGGACTGCGGCTTCCAGTGGCACCTTCCACCTGCCATTTCGCCCCTTGCCCATCGCTGCAGGACTTGATGCGTTGTGGGTTGTGTATGTGGATATGCCCTTCAGGCCTGCGCAGAGGAATTTTTTAGGTGAAGCGCAGTGTGCGCGGTACTGGCTCCACCCTTTCACCTGGGGGTCATCTGCCATGGCCCAGTAAGCCGGGACGCCGGCAGCGAGTCCTCCAGGTGGTAGGTGTTACATTAACGAGCTCTATCTGCCCGGGTTTGATGTTAGAGTTTTCCTTCTCTTAGGCTGGTGAGGTTGGTGGGCCCAGCCTGCCCATCCGGTTATACCGCCGGACAATTCGGTCGCACCATGACGTAGCAAACTCTGTGAAAAACGGGGGGGGGGGGGGGGACCAGCGAGAAGGTGTTGCTACGGATGCAGTAATGCAGGAGAGGCCATTGCAGTGACCATCTGCCAGGCATAGCCAGACAGTGACCACGCGGCGTTCACTACACCGGGAGAGGAGAGGCTATGTATTGCGCATGCACTTTCCCTGGGGGGGTAGGATTCCCAGAGGGAGCCCACCCCCACCCACCCACCACACAGAGATCATTTAGTAGGAAAAAGGTTTCCTTGGAAGAAAGAGGCCCTGCGCTTTCAGCAGTTTTACGAATTGCACATTGATACGAACGAGAGCATTCCTCAGAAGAGCGGTCTTCTCCATGCACCTCTGGGGTCCAGACTGGGCACGTCCTCCTCCGGCTTGCGCCCTCCGCAAAGGCCACATCGGAACCTCTCGCGTGAGCCAGGCTGGGCGCAGACTGTTCCCTCCCCCCCGCCGCCGCAGCCAGGGAGAGCGGGAGGTCGAGATCCTGGCCCCTGCCAGGCGGGCATCAGGGGGGATGCGCACGAGAGCGCGGGGCCGGTTTGTAGGCGACAGGAGCCTGCCTCTCTCTCTCTCCGGAGGGGAGGGGAGGGGGAAGCGGGGCTCTCTTGGAGGCGCTCCGCGGGGCGCCCTCCAGCCCCTGCCCCCCTCCTCCTCGGCCTTCATCAAGTTATCACCGCGGGGGGGGGGGAGAGTGGTCCGGGCCGGGCTGCGCCTGTCAAGGGGGAAAGGAAAGGTCCCCCGTTTAAGCACCAGTCCTTTCAGTCTCTGGGGTGACGCTGCTTTCACAACGTTTTCACGGCAGACCTTTTTACGCGGTGGATCGCCCTTGCCTTCCCCAGTCATCTACCTTTCCCCCCCAGCAAGCTGGAGACTCTTGACCTCCCTCGGAAGGATGGAAGGCTGAGTCAACCTCGGGCCGGCTACCTGAAAACCCAGCTTCCGCCGGGATCGAACTCAGGTCGTGAGCAGAGAGTTCACACCACAGTCCTGCAGTCAAAGGGGCAGACAAATCCTTCGCAGCGGGGCGCGGAGCTCTCCTGCCGGGCGGGCCGAAAAGTGCCGGTCCCCTCGGTCTGGCCTGGCGGCTCCTGCCTGCTGCGAGAGACTCGCCCGCGGCTCGCCGGACTTCCTGCCGCCTTTCGGCCACCCATTCCGCCGCTTGCCAACCCCCAGAGCTCTCCTCGTCTTCCTCACGCCGGATGTCTGGATTGCTCCTGCCCCGCCCCGGCTGCAGGGAAGACCCCGCAATGCCAGCTGCTCCCGGGTTCAAGGCTCTCCTCTTCTTCCTTGCAGAGTAAGCGAGCGACGGCTCAACTTCTCAGTGGACGCCATCAAATGCGCACTTGACCCCGCGCGGCGCTGGAGGAGGCATTTCCCAAGCGGGAGAGCAGGCAGCGGCAAACCCCTCCCCGCGGTCTTTTGCCCTGAAGGTCCCGCCAGGGTCAGCAGAAGTCGCCACCCCCAGAGGCACAACAGCGGAAGGCTCCGCCAGAGACAGCCTCCAAGGCCTGCAGGGCAAGTCGAACAAGGGAGGCCTGGCTGGCTGCTGCAAGCGGCTCTCTGTCTGGCCCCTGGGGAGAGGATTCCTCCATAGCCCGGCCTTTGGACCTTGGCAGCAAGAGGGCCTGGTGGCACAAGAGCTTAGAACTGGGCATCTAAGCAGCAAGGCGGGCAGGAAGATCCTGTGTCCCCCCCCCCACCGCCCCCTGAGCTTCAGCCACTCGAGCCGCATCGGTTCTTGCCCCCTTTGCCCCCTGCCCATCTGCAGGCCTGCCAGAAAGGCTGGGCCTGAAGCGGGACCCAAGAGAGCACACAGGACAGTTGCTTGGAAGAAATGGATCTGTAGCTGGCCTCTCTTGGGGTCCCCTCACCTAGAGCCTCCACAAAGCCTTTCTAGGTGGTCCTGCGGGGTTTGGGCAACTTCCCTTCCGGAAGTCATGAGATAATTAATTGTTCATTTATGCCTGCTGATGCTTAGCTGGATCAGAGGTAGAGCCAATAGGCTGCTCTGCACGCATCTCCCCCAGGGGCGAGGTGTCCACATGCATATTAATCAGTATTGGTAAGCTCTAATTGGTAAGCAGACTTCGGAGGATGGTGGAAGACAGGAGGGCCTGGCGTGACTTTGTCCACGGGGTCACAAAGAGTCGGACTCGACTGTGCGACTGAACAACAACAAGCTCTAATTGGGTAATCGTCAACTGAGGGGTGACAGTTGACAAGGCTATGCAAGGGATATCCGCTCTGAGCCCGT
The DNA here is from genome assembly GCF_032191835.1 of Heteronotia binoei. Taxonomy (NCBI): domain Eukaryota; kingdom Metazoa; phylum Chordata; class Lepidosauria; order Squamata; family Gekkonidae; genus Heteronotia; species Heteronotia binoei. Next base: position 5,411 of record NW_026800130.1, read on the forward strand.
TATGGGAAAGGGCAGGATATAAATCTACCAAATAAATAAATAAAATAGAGAAGGTATAGAAAGAAGTACTTTTCTCCCTTTCTCACAATACCAGAACTTGTGGACATTCAGTGAAATTGCTGAGCAGTCGGGTTAGGACTGCTAAAAGGAAGTATCGTACTTCAAGAGGGGATTGAATAAACATATGGAGCCGAGATCCACCAGTGGCTCTTAGCCACAGCTTATCGTTGGAATTCTCTGTCTCTGGCAGTGATGCTCTGTATTCTTGGTGCTTGGGGGGGCACAGTGGGAGGGCTTCTAGTGTCCTGGCCCCACTGGTGGACCTCCTGATGGCACTTGGTTTTTTTGGCCACTGGGTGACACAGAGTGTTGGATTGGAGGGGCCATTGGCCTGATCCAACATGGCTTCTTTTATGTTCTTCTGTGACTCAGAGTGTTGGACTGGATGGGCCATTGGCCTGATCCAACAGGGCTTCTCTTATGTTCTTATGTGACACAGAGTGTTGGACTGGATGGGCCATTGGCCTGATCCAACAGGGCTTCTCTTATGTTCTTATGTGACACAGAGTGTTGGACTGGATGGGCCATTGGCCTGATGCAACAGGGCTTCTCTTCTGTTCTTATGTGACACAGAGTGTTGGACTGGAGGGGCCATTGGCCTGATCCAACAGGGCTTCTCTTATGTTCTTCTGTGACACAGAGTGTTGGACTGGATGGGCCATTGGCCTGATCCAACAAGGCGTCTCTTATGTTCTTATGTGACACAGAGTGTTGGACTGGAGGGACCATTGGCCTGATCCAACAGGGCTTCTCTTATGTTCTTATGTGACACAGAGTGTTGGACTGGATGGGCCATTGGCCTGATCCAACAGGGCGTCTCTTATGTTCTTATGTGACACAGAGTGTTGGACTGGATGGGTCATTGGCCTGATCCAACAGGGCTTCTCTTATGTTCTTCTGTGACTCAGAGTGTTGGACTGGATGGGCCATTGGCCTGATCCAACATGGCTTCTCTTATGTTCTTATGTGACACAGAGTGTTGGACTGGATGGGCCATTGGCCTGATCCAACAGGGCTTCTCTTCTGTTCTTATGTGACACAGAGTGTTGGACTGGATGGGCCATTGGCCTGATCCAACAGGGCTTCTCTTACGTCCTTGTGTTCTTAATCAATCCATTGGGGACGGACTAGGGAGAAAGCATTGGGTTACGATCCTTTGTCTCTGGGACCGCTCGCCCCCAATTGCCACCCTTTGTCCCCGATCCTCGAGGAAGGAGGAGAGCCATTGTAAGGCAGACCCCCTCACCCCTACATCGGCGAGGCGGCGGGTCAGAAGCTGATGGTCGACCGTGTCGAATGCGGCTGACAGGTCCAACAACATCAGCACCGCCACACCGCCCCGATCCAGGTGCCGTTGGAGATCATCTACCAGGGCGACCAGTACTGTCTCCGTCCCATAACCCGGGCGAAAGCCGGACTGGCAAGGGTCTAGGATGGAAGCAATGGTGCTTCATGCAACGGTCACCTCGAGACTGGATTACTGTAATGCCCTCTACATGGGGCTGCCTCTGTACCGAACCCGGAAGCTGCAGCTGGTGCAGAACGCAGCAGCTAGACTGTTGTTAGGGCTTCCTAAATGGGAGCACATACAGTCTGGGCTGCGCGAACTGCACTGGCTGCCAGTCATATACCGGGTCTGTTACAAAGTGCTGGTCATTACCTTTAAAGCCCTATATGGTCGAGGACCTGTCTACCTTAGGGACCGTCTCTCCCCACATGAACCCCAGAGAGCACTGAGGTCAGCCAGGAAAAACTTGCTGACTATCCCCAGACGGAGAGAGGTGAAGCTGCAAAGTACCTTCTCCTCTATAGCCCCGAGCCTATGGAACCAACTTCCAGAGGAAGTTCCGCAGGGCCTGCAAGACCTTCCTCTTCCGACTGGCCTTCGCTGATGAAAACGGAAATTGCTAAGGAAACCGCCATCATAAACATAAACAGCAAACATAGCATTAGCACTTATTAATTTTAATTTAATCAACTTTTAAAGCCTACGTAGAATTTTAATTAAAATGTTTACAATGTTTAAATGTATTTTTATCTATTTCTGTATAACTAAACCTAAATTGTGTTGTTAGCCGCCCTGAGCCTGCTCCGGCGGGGAGGGCGGGATACAAATAAAATTTTGTTGTTGTTGTTGTTGTTGTCTGAATCTTTAGCCCTCCTCACCAGATGCTTTCTAAACCCCAGAGAGTAAACATGTAGCGAGAGAAGTCAGACCTGATGCTTACCCTTTCTTCTTTTGTAGAATTCCAAGTTACTGTTTCCTCACTAGATAAGCAAAGATTACTTTCAAAGCTAAATGCGTGGGGCTGGCTATTTTGTTCTTTCACCTTTTGCTTAACTCTGCTCCTTGTCCCCAACAGGTTCCCTCACCTGGAGTCCCCCCCCCCAAGCCTTCCAAGGCAGCAGAGCGGGGGGGGGCGGTCTGGAGCCCCCTCCGCTTAGGGCAAGGGAAGCCCTTGTGCACACAGGCCATCTGGAGCCTCAACAGTTAAAGGTCTCTCTCACGGCACAAAGCCGGCTGCAGTAATCTGAACATAAATGTCACTTGGGCCAGGCCTCGGCCCTCGGCCACAAAGGCTCAGGTACGGAGCCCTGGCAGGAGGGTGACCTTTCAAGGCAGCGAGAGAGTGCCTCGCCACAAAGGGAGTCCAGCGCTGGACGGGAGGGGGACGTGGCACGCCAGGCTACCTGCCGCTCAGCCACAAAGGGGCCTGGCGCTTGCTTGTAAAGAGAAAGAGCCGGAGACAATAACAAGGCCGTCCACGTGTAAGGGGGCCTGCGGGGGTCATTTCATCCGCCATGAATAAGTGATGTGTCTCCCCCAGGCCTGCGCCATTCGGAGCCCCTTTTGTGCTTCTTCTCCTTCCCAGGCAAAGGCAAATGCCTAATTAGAAACACTTGAGAGCACGAAGAGAGCAGCGGATCTATTGACTTGCCAAAGAAGGGCCGAGGCAAACTGTACTGACAATGCAAACTTCTGTTTCAAGGAGTAAGATGCCTCTGAGTAAGTGCAAAGTGCCCCCCCCCAGAAGAAGAGGGCTTGTTTCCAAGAAACCACAACACAGGCATCCTCTGCTGATGCCTGCAGGAGGCGGGGCACCCTGAGGAGCTCTTGGTGTGCTGCCTGAGCCAGGAGGCCACCTGGGACAGGAGTCATAGAATCCTAGAGTTGGAAGGGACCTCCAGGGTCGTCTAGTCCACCCCCCTGCACAATGCAGGAAACTCACAAACAACTCCCCCTAAATTCACAGGGTCTTCATTGCTGTCAGATGGCCATCTAGCCTTTGTTGAAAAACCTCCAAGGAAGGAGAGCCCACCACCTCCCCAGGAGGAAGCCTGTTCCACTGAGGAACCCCTCTAAACTCACAGACCCCTCCCCCTAAATTCACAGGATCCTCATTGCTGTCAGATGGCCATCTAGCCTCTGTTGAAAAACCTCCAAGGAAGAAGAGTCCACCACCTCCCAGGGAGGAAGCCTGTTCCACTGAGGAACCCCTCTAAACTCACAAACCCCTCCCCCTAAATTCACAGGATCCTCATTGCTGTCAGATGGCCATCTAGCCTCTGTTGAAAAACCTCCAAGGAAGGAGAGCCCACCACCTCCCGAAGAATCATAGAGTTGGAAGGGCCCTCTAGGGTCATCTAGTCCAACCCCCTGCACAATGCAGGAAACTCACAGACCCCTCCCCCTAAATTCGCAGGATCTTCATCACTGTCAGATGGCCATCTAGCTTTTGTTGAAAAACTTCCAAGGAAGGAGAGCCCACCACCTCCCAAGGAGGAAGCCTGTTCCACTGAGGAACTGCTCTAATGGTCAGGAATCATAAAGTTGGAAGGGACCTCCAAGATCATCTAGTCCAACCCCCTGCACAATGCAGGAATCTCACAAACACCTCCCCCTAAATTCACAGGATCTTCATTGCTGTCAGATGGCCATCTAGCCTCTGTTGAAAAACCTCCAAGGAAGGAGAGCCCACCACCTCCTGAGGAAGCCTGTTCCACTGAGGAACCATTCTAATGATCAGGAAGTTCTTCCTAATGCTGACCCGGAAACTCTTCTGATTTAATTTCAACCCATTGGTTCTGGTCCGACCTTCCGGGGCCACAGAAAACAATTCCACACCATCCTCTATTTGACAGCCCTTCAAGTACTTGATCCTATCACCTCTCAGCCACTGAATATCCTCTCCAGGCTGAATATCCCCAGCTCCTTCAACCTTTCCTCATAGGACTTGGTCTCCAGACCCCTCTCCAGGAAATCCTGTAACTGTGTCACCACCACCCTCTCTATAATCTTGCCCAAAGAGGGCAGGTTTGACACTGGCTGATAGTTGGTCACATTGGTTGGGTCTAAAGATGGTTTCTTCAAGAGAAGGCAGATCACAGCCAATAGAACGAAGTGGATCACATAACGCCGTCCAGCTAGCTTTTATCAGCCAGGACGGGCAAGTTGTAGGGTGCGCAGAAATGAGAATCTTGTCAACTTCCTCCAGACTGAGTGGGTCAAAGTGATCCCGAAATGGGCCTGAAGATGTGCTCGGAGCCTCACGTTCACTTATTATTTCAACTGTAGCAGGGAGGTTGTGACGGAGTGATGAGACCTTATCTGCGAAAAAACTCGCAAAAACCTTGCAGCCGATTTCCAATTCCCTAACATTTGATCTGCCTTGCGGTAGGGCAGTTAAGGGCCGAATTGTACTAAATAATTGGGCTGGGCGTGAGGTTGCAGACGCAATCCGGGCCACAAAGTAAGCTTTATTTGTGGTCTTTTTTTAGAATAAACAATTTTTATTAGTAACATATGGTAGCAAAACTATATCTACAACTTATAAAAACTTTAAAAAAAGAACAAATTTTTCTACCCCATATCTTACTTTTCCCCCACCCCTCCCCCCGTTACTTGACCCCCGCCAGTTTTATTTACTTAAAGGAAACAAATATTAAAGGTACCCTTAACTGTTAACCCCCCCCAAAAAGTTATATTCTTATTTTTAAAAAACTTAATAATTATCAAAGATTGTCCAATGTCCTTTTATTTTCCACTCTTTTTCTACGTATCTTCTGAACTTCTTCCACTCCAACTTAAAAAGTTCCAAATCATAGTCTCTTAATTTTCTTGTTAATTTGTCCATTTCACTCCATGACATAACTTTTGTAATCCAATCCCATTTCTCTGGTATTTTTTCTTGCTTCCACAGCTGCGCATACAATGTCCTAGCAGCTGAGAGCAAGTACCATATTAAAGTTCTGTCTTCTTTTGGAAATTTTTCCATTTGTAATCCCAGCAGAAAAGTCTCTGCCACTTTATTGAATTCATATCCCAAAATCTTAGAAATCTCTCGCTGAATCATTTGCCAAAACATTTTAGCCCTTTCACAAGTCCACCACATATGGTAGAAAGAACCTTCTTTGTAGTCTTGACTGCCACCTCATAGGTCCACATAAATGACCTATAAGATGTTCTCATCGCTTCGTCCTCAGTACGCCGCCACTGTCTCTCAAGTCGTCCAAGCTGCCGCTTCATCGACTGCAGTTCCGGAATATAGCACGGTGCAAGTCAGGAGCGGGGCCGAAGAGGACGTCTAGGTGCAATCTCATCGATGACTGCAGTGAGCCGGCTACTCCAGGACTCCGCAAGCTCATCTAATGAGCCACCAGAGATCCCTCAAGGTCATCTGAAGCCGCATTGGGCCCATCAGGTTTCGAGGGCAAGCCGAAACACGCTCATCGCTTAAACAGGGGTGTAGTCCATATGGGCCTTTGGGGCATAGTGGTCCGACCATGGCACTGGCTCAGCAGTAATCCGGCCCACTCCCACTCCCGCCACAAAGATCAAACCCAGCGTGTGCCCGGCCTGGTGGGTGGGCAACGTCACATATTGAGAGAGTCCTAGTGTCGCCATGGATGACACCAGGTCAGTCACCCGAGCAGAGGCTGCGTCATCAGCATGGACATTGAAGTCACCCAAGACAATAAGTCGAGGGTGCTCCAGTGCCCAGCCTGCTGCAGCCTCCATCAGAGACGGCAGGGCACTGGCTGGTGCATTAGGCGTTCGGTACACCAGCCGGATAGACAAACTCTCTCCAGCATCCCACACCAGACCTGCACACTCAATGCCAAGGATCTCCAGAGCCAGGAGCGCCTGGACGGTGTAAGCCTCCCGTATGAAGAGCGCCACCCCACCCACCCCCGCCCGCTAGTCCGTGCTTGGTGGTAGACCGAGAACCCGGGGGGAACTACTTGGGAGAGACTACTGTCTCCCTGTCTCGCACCCGGGTCTCAGTCACCCAGGCCAGGTCCATTTTCTGCTCAAGCAGATAGTCTCGTAGGATTGTGGTCTTATTATTTATGGACCTGCCGTTGCACAGCCCCAGGGGCGGAGGCGAGTACTTCCACTTGGCCCCCATACCTGCCATCATTGGGATGGGACACAGGCTGGAAGGGGAGCGAGCCCTCCTGTGTCTCAGCCTCCTTCCTTTCCCATTGGCTGCCTTTGACACAGTGAGTCTTATCACAGGCCAGGGCCACAGTGGGGGAGGGAGGGACAAAGCGAAGCCATCCTGGCTCCAAAAAACATGTGAAGACCGCTTTGCAAAGCAGCCCCGTGGCACAGAGTGGTAAAGCTGCAGATTCTGTGAATTTAGGGGGAGGTGTTTGTGAGTTTCCTGCATTGTGCAGGGGGTTGGACTAGATGACCCTACAGGTCCCTTCTAACTCTATTATTCTATGATTCTAGGATACTGCAGTCTGAGCTCTCTGCTCATGACCTGAGCTAGATCCCAGTGGAAGCTGGGTTCAGGTATCCAGCTCAAGGTTGACTCAGCCTTCCATCCTTCTGAGGTTGGTAAAATGAGCACCCAATTTGCTGGGGGGGGGGGGGGAGTGTAGATGACTGGGAAAGGCAATGGAAAATCACCCCATTAAAAAGTCTGCCGTGAAAATGTTGTGATACAACATCACCCCAGAATCGGAAATGACTGGTGCTTGCACAGGGGACTACCTTTTTTTAAAAAAAAGACCACATCAACAAATCCTTAGAATCATAGCATCATAGAATCGTAGAGTTGGAAGGGACCTCCAGGGTCATCTAGTCCAACTCCCTGCACAATGTAGGAAATTTCCAAAGACCTCCTCACCCACTAACATCTGCAGTGACCCAGGCCCTGGAGATGGATGGTAAAAACCTTCAGGATTCCTTGCCAGTTTCCAACTGACCCTTAGTCTCTATTATAAACCAATCTCTAATTCAGGGCACCTTCCCTTGACCACTCAATGAGGGTTTTTTTTTTGTTCTCTACTAAAAAAAATATTCCTTACAGAAAAATGATGTTGCTGGTTATTGCCCTGTTCTAGGCAAAGTGATGGAGAGAGACTTCACAGGCCAACTCCAGGTCTTCTGGAATAATTCCTCTGGCTTCTTCAGTCTGGGCTGTGCAATGGGCCACCGCTCTGCTGGCTTTAATTGACCACCATGGAAATGGAGACAAAGGTCAGGCCTCCCTGCTGTTCCCACAGGATTTATTGGCTGCCTTTGACACAGTGGACCAGGCCATCCCGTGGAGGCTGGTGGAGGCAAAGGTCAGCCTCAGGGGTTGTGTCTTGGGCTGGCCGACTGGACCCAGAGAATTGCTGTTTGCAGATCCCTGGTCATCAGTGTGGGACCTGTCCCTTCCCACAGGGTGCAATCGGTAAGTATTCTTTAGCAGAGCAATGCAGAGTAAATCACAAAGCCACACACATTTGGCTTTAAAAGTAATCTTTACTTATTTAGTGAGGAAAGGGTAACTTGGAATTCTACAAAACAAGAGAGGATTAACATCTTCTCTAAACTACGGTACATGTTCGCTCTCTGAGATCTCAACAGCAGCTGGTGTGCAGGTCTAGAGACTTAAACAAAGGATTGTAAAACTGAAACCCAATGCTTTCTCTCTAGACTATCACCAATGTATTGATTACCCAATTAGCGCTTACTCTCCCGGCTTGACTTCGCGAACGAAGATTTAAGAAAGGTGCAGTAGTCCACGTCTGCTGCAGGCTCGCTGGTGGCTGACAAGACCAATGCGGGACTAATGCTGGTTAATATGCATATTGAGGAGGAGAAGAAGAAATTAGATTTATATCCCACCCTCCACTCCAAATCTCAGCGTATCAGAGCGGCTCGCAATCTCCTTTATCTTTCTCCCCTATGACGGACACCCTGTGAGGTGTGTGGGGCTGAGTGGTCTCTCACAGCAGCTGCCCTTTCAAGGACAACTCCTGTGGGAGTGTTGGGATTCGTTTAAATTACAGGCTTGGAGTTTGCATAAATGAGTCAGAGACGATTGCTTATCAAAAGAAATAAAGTTTACTAGGATAAGACATCAGGAAAAGGTACTTGGGAGAAAAAGAAATAAAACTTCGCTCACTAGCTACATCTCCTTGGTTACATGGCTGAGCCACTCGTGGGAAGGGCGGGATATAAATTCTAAATAAATAAATAAATAAATAAATAAAATTTATGAGTCTTTGTCTCCTGACTTCTGCCCAGAAAGCAATTTTGGGAGCAGGAAACCAGGCAATTAATCTTGCATAGGAGATCAAAACTTTCCACACCTAGGTACTTTCTGACCAATGCAATGTTTACATCTTTCCCGGGTTTGGAACAGAAACATCCTAATTGGATCTAAGTTACAGTACATCACAGTACAGTACATTCGTCTTTTAGGTAAACACAAACAGTTAACTCTATAATGTCCAAAATGTGTATAGCTTGCTTTCCAACAGTGAGCTATGGCTGACCCAAGGCCATTCCAGCAGGTGCAAGTGGAGGAGTGGGGAATCAAACCCGGTTCTCCCAGATAAGAGAGTTCTGGCTGACCCAAGGCGATTCCAGCAGGTGCAGGAGTGGGGAATCAAACCCGGTTCTCCCAGATAAGAGAGCTCTGGCTGACCCAAGGCCATTCCAGCAGCTGCAAGTGGAGGAGTGGGGAATCAAACCCGGTTCTCCCCGATAAGAGAGCTCTGGCTGACCCAAGGCCATTCCAGCAGCTGCAAGTGAAGGAGTGGGGAATCAAACCTGGTTCTCCCAGATAAGAGCTCTGGCTGACCCAAGGCCATTCCAGCAGGTGCAAGTGGAGGAGTGGGGGATCCAACCCGGTTCTCCCAGATAAGAGAGCTATGGGTGACCCAAGGCCATTCCAGCAGGTGCAAGTGGAGGAGGGGGGAATCCAACCCTGTTCTCCCAGATAAGAGAGCTATGGGTGACCCAAGGCCATTCCAGCAGCTGCAAGTGGAGGAGTGGGGAATCCAACCCGGTTCTCCCAGATAAGAGAGCTCTGGCTGACCCAAGGCCATTCCAGCAGGTGCAAGTGAAGGAGTGGGGAATCAAACCCGGTTCTCCCAGATAAGAGAGCTCTGGCTGACCCAAGGCCATTCCAGCAGCTGGAAGTGGAGGAGTGGGGAATCAAACCCGGTTCTCCCAGATAAGAGAGCTCTGGCTGACCCAAGGCCATTCCAGCAGCTGCAAGTGAAGGAGTGGGGAATCAAACCCGGTTCTCCCAGATAAGAGAGCTATGGCTGACTCAAGGCCATTCCAGCAGCTGCAAGTGAAGGAGTGGGGAATCAAACCCGGTTCTCCCAGATAAGAGAGCTCTGGCTGACCCAAGGCCATTCCAGCAGCTGCAAGTGAAGGAGTGGGGAATCAAACCTGGTTCTCCCAGATAAGAGAGCTCTGGCTGACCCAAGGCCATTCCAGCAGGTGCAAGTGGAGGAGTGGGGGATCCAACCCGGTTCTCCCAGATAAGTGAGCTATGGGTGACCCAAGGCCATTCCAGCAGGTGCAAGTGGAGGAGGGGGGAATCCAACCCTGTTCTCCCAGATAAGAGAGCTCTGGATGACCCAAGGCCATTCCAGCAGGTGCAAGTGGAGGAGTGGGGAATCCAACCCTGTTCTCCCAGATAAGAGAGCTCTGGCTGACCCAAGGCCATTCCAGCAGGTGCAAGTGGAGGAGGGGGGAATCCAACCCTGTTCTCCCAGATAAGAGAGCTCTGGCTGACCCAAGGCCATTCCAGCAGGTGCAAGTGGAGGAGTGGGGAATCCAACCCTGTTCTCCCAGATAAGAGAGCTCTGGCTGACCCAAGGCCATTCCAGCAGCTGTAAGTGGAGGAGTGGGGAATCAAACCAGGTTCTCCCAGATAAGAGAGCTATGGCTGACCCAAGGCCATTCCAGCAGGTGCAAGTGGAGGAGTGGGGAATCAAACCTGGTTCTCCCAGATAAGAGAGCTGTGGCTGACCCAAGGCCATTCCAGCAGGTGCAAGTGCAGGAGTCGGGAATCAAACCCGGTTCTCCCAGATAAGAGAGCTCTGGCTGACCCAAGGCCATTCCAGCAGCTGCAAGTGGAGGAGTGGGGAATCAAACCCGGTTCTCCCAGATAAGAGAGCTGTGGCTGACCCAAGGCCATTCCAGCAGGTGCAAGTGCAGGAGTGGGGAATCAAACCTGGTTCTCCCAGATAAGAGAGCTGTGGCTGACCCAAGGCCATTCCAGCAGGTGCAAGTGGAGGAGTGGGGAATCCAACCCGGTTCTCCCAGATAAGAGACCTCTGGCTGACCCAAGGCCATTCCAGCAGGTGCAGGTGGAGGAGTGGGGAATCAAACCCGGTTCTCCCAGATAAGAGAGCTCTGGCTGACCCAAGGCCATTCCAGCAGCTGCAAGTGGAGGAGGGAGGAATCAAACCCGGTTTTCCAGATAAGAGTCTGCGCACTTAACCACTACACCAAACTGGCTCTCCCTGACACCTAGTCTCTGGCGGGATATATGTGCAGAGTAGCTCATTGGCCCTTCTACTAGACTAGCTAAGCATCAACATGCATACACAAACAATTAATTAACTCATGACTCCAAGAAGTGAAGTTGCCAAAACCCCAACAGCAGCCCTGTCCCCTGTGTTCTCCAGTCTTCCCGTACAGCCCTTGGTGGGAGGCTGGCTGCCCACAATATTGAGAGGACACCCCGTTCTCTGCCTCCTCATCCAAATCCCCTGGGGATGCAGGAGGGCTCCTGACCCGTCTGGCTGTGGGGGGAGGGGTCTGCGCAGAGCCACCAGCCCCCTTCCCCTTTATGGTTAAAGGGCAGAGAGGGAACAAATTGGAACTAAACCCTGGAAAGACTGAAGGCTGCTTCAGTCCTGTTTTTGAGACTTCGGGTTGGATCCAGGACCCAGATCCGACTTCCGTGTTTATGGGATGTCCTGTCCATCCTGCTGGGTGTATGGGCTCACTTTGTGCCACCCTCCTTGAGTCCGAGGGTGAAAGCAGGCCCATCTGTAATGTAAATGAAATTAAAAAGGCAGCACCTTTTTAATTTTAAAAAGGCAGCACCTCAGCTAGAGAGTAACATCAGGAAATGCAGAGTTCTAAATGGCTGAAGGCGCAAGAGTGCCCCTCCCTTTGAACAGGAAGAGAAGGGTGACCCCCAAGGGGGGTGGGCAAGAGGAGGCCATGTATCCCCTGACCACGAGGAAGAAGCAGTTCATCACGTTTCGCCATTTTGTCTTAAGTCTTCACCAAGGAATTCCATTGTGGAGAGGCAATGGGAGAATTCCCAGCTCTGGCAACTGAGGAAATGACCTCTGTCTGCTAACCTGCAAGCCCAAGAATAAATAGCCTACTTTAAATTAGCATCCTTTAGGGCAGGGGTGTCAAGCATGTGGTCTAAGGGCCAGAGCAGGCCCCAGGAGGGCTCCTATCAGGCCCACGAGCAACTGGCTATCGTCTGCTTCCGTCTCTCTCACTTGCTTCCTTCTGCATCACAGCTTGCTTTGCCAGGCTTCCTCAATCTCCAGGACCGGATCTACATAGAATCATAGAGTTGGAAGGGATCTCCAGGGTCATCTAATCCAACCCCCTGCACAGTGCAGGAAACCCACAAATACCTACCTCAGATTCACAGGATCTTCATCGCTGTCAGATGGCCATCTAGCCTCTGTTGAAAAACCTCCAAGGAAGGAGAGCCCACCACCACTGAGGAATTGCTCTAATGGTCAGGAAGTCCTTCCTAATGTTGAGCTAGAAACTCTTTTGATTTAATTTCAACCCATTGGTTTTGGTCCTGCCTTCCGGAGCCACAGAAAACAATTCCACACCATCCTCTCTAGGACAGCCCTTCAAGTCCTTGAAGATGGTGATCCTATCACCTCTCAGCCGCCTCCTCTCCAGGCTAAACATCTCCAGCTCCTTCAACCTTTCCTCATAGGACTTGGTCTCCAGACCCCTCACCACCTTTGTCACCCTCCTTTTTTGAGGGGGGCAAAATTTAAAAATGAGGAGGGGCAAAATTAAAAAATGACGCCCCCTTATGGGCCTTTCTATCTTATAGTCCCATAGAATACAATGGACTCTATACCCAATTTGGTGCACCCCCCCTCTGTTGACACCCAGGGCAAGCGCCCACCTCTGTCCCCCCCAGATCCGACCCTGTCAATCGCACAGGAGCTACAGAGCAAATCCTCTATTTTCTCCATTCACTGACCAGCACATGAAGCAACTTATGTACAAACGCTCACAATGCCCAGCCATTTCATGTTTTCCCCGGGGTCTTAGGCTCAAAGCATTGACCATGAGATTTCTGTAATGCATGTCAATAAATCAAAAATAGATTTGCAGGTTAACAGATACACATCTGAACAACACCTGAACAACCTACTCAAGATTGCTACAGCACAGACATTGTCTCCAGATTTTGATGCAGTAATTTAGAGTAAGAGGTGTCAGTTATCGGAAACTGTTAAACAAAATATTGCAAGAGTGCTAATCTTTTAAGCCTGTTTTTAAGATGGCATTACATTTTATGACACACGCGGCCTCTTCTGGCTCAGCAAGGTCTCATTTATGTCAGCTCCGGCCCTCATAACAAATGAGTTTGACACCTTCTTTAGGGTCTGTACAGGCTTGAGAAAGAGGCTGACGATGCCCCTCTTACTGCTTTTCTTTGCTCCATTTGCTCTGCTAGCCTAAGATGTCTGGGCTTTCCATATCATTAATACATTTCCTCTTCTTCTGAATGCTACAGTTTGAGCTCAGTGGCCAGCATTTGCCCCAATCCATGCTGTTTATCCAGACAAAGAGACCCAAAGAGGAGGGGGCAGTGCTGAAGCCCCTCACCCCTCCAGTACATGTGCTAATCCCTGGGACTCTGGCAAGGCCAGGAAAGCCAGGAATTGGCCAAGCGATGCTGCCGAAGGCAGCTGAAGACAGGAGCCTGGGGTCAGGCTGCAGGGTGTGTGTGTTTGTGTGGGTGTGTGAGGGAAGGTGGCTGTTCAGAGAGATGGATTTCAGAGAGTGGAGAAGGGGATCCAGTCTGCTGAAAAGCTCTCTCTCTCTCTCAGGGGGAAGCAGGTCCCTCACCAGGGCTGATTCTCTACGCCCCTAATTGAAACTATTTATTGATGGATTTGACTTCTATTCCGCCCTCCCCACCGAAGCAGGCTCAGGAAGCACAACTAACCCCTTGGTTCTCAGCCTCCCTCCTGTCTTTTCTGGGTTCAAGAGTGGCACATGAAACAGCAGGATTGGGCCTTCAGGATCTTTCACCAGGCTTAAGCCAGCTTTGAGCAAGCAGAGCCCTGCCATTTTGCCCTCCTGCCCAGAGGCAGGTCTCCTGGGAAGCTCATGAAGCTTCAGGGTCCCAGAGGGCCCTGAAGCAACTATTTAAAAAAAAAAAAATTAAAGCCACTATTTAAAGCCACCTGGGGAAACCCCAGAGGAAGAGAAGAAAGAGCTGTCCGGCGGCAAGAGGGAGGGGAGGAGGGGCCCAGCCAGAGACCCCCAGGAGGAGGCGGAGGGGGGGCGGCTGCTGCCTCCCGCTTGTCAGCGAAGGGGAGAAAGAAAAGGACACCCCCCCCCCCCCCGCATCGCAGCTCTTCCCCTGGGGGAGGTTTTCTTCTCTCTCTGCGATGGGGGACTTCTTCCGGCGACCCCTCCGGGGTTTTCCAGACGAGGGAGGGCCAGAGGTGGGGGTTGGCCGCTCCCCGCGGCCGGGCTGGGATTCTCTGGAGGTCGCCCAGCTTCGGAGACCTGCTGTGCGGAGGGGGTCGGGCTAGCCTTGCCCCCCTGGGCCGTGACACAGGTCAGGGCTGGCGGCAGTGCCCAAATCCGGAGGCAAAAGAGGAGCTCAGTCCCCTGCGCGGCCTCTTTGCAAAGGGGGGAGGGAGGGGCCAGATCGAGATTGACTCCTCGCCCCCCCCCCCCGGCATCTCTTTCCTTCCTTCCTTGTTGCACCAGCACCCCTCTAAGGCCTCAGGCCGCCCCAGAACACAGAGAAGGGGGCCGCTGACTCTGCTCCCCCGCAGCTGGCTTTTGTCCCCGGGAAGAAGCGGAAGGAGAGGCTTGATCCGGCTCAAAGGAAAGAATGGACGGAATTCGTTCAAATGCGAAATGAGGTTCCCAGGTAGCCTTTTGTGCGAAAAGCAAACAGGCAGCAAGGGCTTGCCCAGCTCCTTGCAGGCTGCAGCCCCCGGGACAGCCGCCCAGCCGGCCTTCGCCGCAGGCAGCGAGGAGGAGGGCAAAGACTGCAGGGAAGGGGGGGGGCATGAAGGGATCGCCTGGAGCTGAAGGCCCGACACGCCCCAGGGGAGGAGCAGCAGCAGCAACCTCTCCGCCTTCTGGAGTTCATCGCCAGGGGACAAAAAGTCGTCGGCCCAGCCCTGGCGCAATGCATGCGGACTCAAGTGAGAACTGGAAGCGGGTTCCTGCCTGTCTCACTGGCGCCAGAGGGCCACAGCTGGGAGCTGACCCTGCTCCAATCACCACCCCCTACCGGTTTGAATGGGCCAATCAAATGCTTGCAGGGAATAGTTGGCCCCGTGGGCCCAGTCTTATGTGCCTGGCCTGCCTCAAGATGATGTAATCGATAAAGGGCTGATGCTTCATTGCCACCTTGCCTGTGCCATGCATCGAACCCGCTGGATTATACGGGGTTTGGGGGCAATGGGGGGCGTCAGTCAGTCACAGTCACATTTTATTTGTATCCCGCCCTCCCCGACCAAGCGGCTCAGGGCGGCTAACAGCATAAAATTCAATACATACATTATATAATAAATAACATTTGAAGACAAATTAAAATCCATAAAATTCTAAAAACATTAATACATTTAGTGCTATTCATCGGCAAGTTTACTTGGCAATTTAGTAGTATCCGCTGGTGAAGGCCATTTGGAACAGGATGGTTTCGCAGGCCCTGCGGAATTGTTCAATGTCCCACAGGGCCCGCATTTCCTCTGGGAGTTGATTCCACAGCTGTGGGGCCAAAACTGAGAAGGCCCGAGTACGGGTACTCTGGAGTCTTACCTCCTTTGGGCCAGGGATAGTCAGCAGGTTCTTCCCTGCTGACCTCAGTGCTCTCTGGGGTTCATACGGGGAGAGGCGGTCCCTAAGGTAGGCAGGTCCTCGGCCATATAGGGCTTCAAAGGTGATAACCAGCACTTTGTAGCGAATCCGGTATACAACTGGCAGCCAGTGCAGTTCACGCAGCCCCGGCTGTATGTGCTCCCGCTTTGGGAGCCCCAGCAACAGTCTGGCAGCTGCGTTCTGCACTAGCTGCAGCTTCCGGGTTCGGCACAAAGGCAGCCCCATGTAGAGGGCATTACAGTAATCCAGTCTCGAGGTGACCGTTGCGTGGATCACTGTTGCCAGGTCCCGACGCTCCAGGAAGGGGGCCAACTGCCTTGCCCGCCTCAGATGAAAAAAGGCTGACTTGGCAGCGGCTGCTTTCTGGGCCTCCATTGATAGCAGGGGCACGGCCCAACAGCACAACCTCAGGGCGCGCTTCATCTGTTGGATTCTGAAATGGCCTGCAGGACCCCCCCCCCCTCCCGCCCTGCCAATGTTCCCTCGAAGCTGCAGAGTCTTGTGAGCTCCTGGCATGAAAGTGGTGAGCTCCGGCATCAATTATTGTGCTCCGGGCTGTCCTTCCTGTGTGAGCTGGAGGCTAACAATCTGTGAGCTAGCTCACGCTAACTCAGCTTAGAGGGAACAGTGGTCCCTGCCCGCCTGGGATAGGATCGGCTAGGAGGGAGGTGGGATTCAGCCACAGACACGTCAGGCCAGGTGTCCCCATTCGTGGTCTACCTCCCCCAACTAAGGACGCACCGGGCGCCTGGGATCTCCCTGCTCCCGAATCTCTCCCTCTTTCCCTCATTGTAGCAGGCCATGATCCCCCCTCCCCACCCCCGCTCAGATCCTGCTTCCTGCCACGGAGCCTCCCCACATCCCACTCCAGCCCCCCATCCCCAGTTCTCTGTCCCTGCTGGCCCCCCTTCCCCCCAGCTCTCCAGCATCATTCTCCTCCTTACGCCTTCTTGCAATCAGGCTGTGGTCACACACACTCAATAATGCACTTCCAATCCACTTTCCAACTGGATTTTGCCAATTCACACAGTAGAATCCAGTTGCAAAGTGGATTGAATGTGCCTTATTGAGTGTGTGTAGCGGGGTAGCCTTCTGGGAGACCTTGGGCCAGTCACGGTTCTCTCTCCAAACTGTCTCAGCCCCGTCTGCTGTGGGGAGAGGAAGGGAAACCGCTCGAGACTCCTTCCTTCCTTCCTTCGGGTAGAGAAAAGTGGGACGCAAAACCGAGCTCTTCTTCTTCTGTCACTGCCTTTCCCTCTCTTCTTCTTCTCGCTCCCTTCATGATCTTCTGAGGGCCAAAGGGCCGGTGACGGTGGTTACCCAACGCGAGTCTCTGCCGCCGCCGCCCTTTTATATATATTATTAGAATTTTAAGGAATAGGACAAGGAAATACAGAATGGGGAAGGAAAAAAGGGAAGGGGAAGTAACGTTGTTTTGATATAAACTCTGCATCATTCATTTACAAATGTTTCTCCTAGTCTATAAAAGTTTGCAATCTTTGTATTATACCTAATAGTTTGCTAATGTCAACACTAAAATGTCCAAACTGAGGAATTACAAGTATGTGTCATATAAGAGTCAAATTTGTGTCTTCAACCTTTCATAAAAAGGTTTCCAAGGGTTCTCTTCATCTCGTATTAGTCTATCCTTAAGACGAAGTGCAAGGGCATCTGTTTCAGCTGTCTCTAACATTTTATGAATCAAGTCCTGCTTCTTGGAGTTTCATGATGTTTCCAGGTTTGTGCTATCAAAAGTCTTGCTGCAGTAATAATATGTATCATCAAGTGTTTGTCCTGACTCCAAAGGTCCATCGGTAGAATACTCAATAAGAAAATATACATGAGTTTTCAATATTTTTGGTAACGTATCATGTACCATAATACAGTACTTTTTCATCACCCTGCTGCCGCCCTTTTAGAAGCATTTGCAGTTTTTCAACAATTGTGGCAGGCAGCAAGGCCCTGATTCGGATTGGGGGTTGGCACGGCAGCCTTCCCCCGCCCCCCACCGCCTTTTCAAGGAGAACGTCCCCAAGTAGACGTTGGAAATCTTTTGACTCACGAAGTGTCCTGATGGGCCAACTGCCTTTTCCCTTTCCCCTTCTCTCTTGCCTTCACTCTGTGAAGAGCCAGTTTGGTGTAGTGGTGAAGTGCACCGGGTTTGATTCCCCACTCCTCCACTTGCACCTGCTGGAATGGCCTGGGCTCAGCCAGAGTTCTTGTAGGAGTTGTCCTTGAAAGGGCAGCTTCTGTGAGAGCTCTCTCAGCCCCACCCACCTCACAGGGTGTCTTTTGGGGAGGAAGGTAGAGGAGATTGTGAACCATTCTGAGACTCTGTCCTTGAAAGGGCAGCTGCTGTGAGAGCCCTCTCAGCCCCACCCACCTCACAGGGTGTCTTTTGGGGAGGAAGGTAGAGGAGATTGTGAACCATTCTGAGACTCTGTCCTTGAAAGGGCAGCTGCTGTGAGAGCCCTCTCAGCCCCACCCACCTCACAGGGTGTCTTTTGGGGAGGAAGGTAGAGGAGATTGTGAACCATTCTGAGACTCTGTCCTTGAAAGGGCAGCTGCTGTGAGAGCCCTCTCAGCCCCACCCACTTCACAGGCTGTCTTTTGGGGAGGAAGGTAGAGGAGATTGTGAACCACTCTGAGACTCTGTCCTTGAAAGGGCAGCTGCTGTGAGAGCTCTCTCAGCCCCACCCACCTCACAGGGTGTCTGTTGTGGGGGAGGGAAATAAAGGCTATTGTGAGCCGCTCTGAGACTCTGAGATTCGGAGTCGAGGGCGGGATATAAATCCAATATCTTCTTCATCTTCGTCACCTTCTTCTTCTGTCCCTCGGTACTCAGTTAATAAAAATGCACCCTTTCCAAACAAGGGCCTCCTTGTTGTATGGGGAAGTGCCCCAGCAGTCTGCAAACGGTGTCCTCAGAGGCTCAGGTGGGTCCCCAGAGGTGAGGGTGCATGTGGAGATGGCCACAGACTTGTGCTCCCCCCTGCCCCCCCTTCTCTGGGCAAGAGGCCTTTCGACACTTCTCTAACCTTTTGCAAAGTGACATTTGGAAGAGAAGCAGTGCAGGGGCGAAGCTGTATCAGGTGTCTGTGTGTGTGTGGGGCTGATCCCAAGCAGCTTGCAGGGTGGATCTGTGTGGGAGGGAGCGCCCCAGAGGCCCTGCAAGACCCTCTGAGCTGCATCTCCCCACCGCCTGGAAGCTTCTCCCCCGCTGAGCACCTCTGCAGTCTTTGGGGCACCGCTTGTAGGGGGAGGGGTTGTATCTGGGGCAGAGTGGGGCAAGCCAGTCTGTGTGTGTGTGTGTGTGGGGGGGTCCATCTTGAGAACCACTCTGTGGGCAACTCAGGTAATGGACTCACCGAAGGGGGAGAGGAGGCCGAAGCCCCCCCTCCCATATTGCCCCTCCCTCTGGCTGCTGCTCGGGGCTGCTGGATAAAGGAGGGGGAGAGAGGTGGCTTTGTGGGGGGGCAGGGGAGATAGCGATGGCGGGAGGGGGACTGTGGGGAGACGGAGGCTGGGGGGGTGCAAGGATCAAGCCTCCATCCCCCTGTGTATGGGTGCGTGCGGGAGGGAGGAGCCTAACGCAGGGCCTGGGGTCTCCGTGGGAGCTGGAGAAGGATGCCCCAAGCAAGCCCAGCACTCTTGGGGAGGAACCATGCCAGCCCAGGAAGGCAGCAGATGTCTCCCGCATTCTGAGCCCCACCACCGGTCTCTCGAGGTCAGCCTGGAGGCAGCAGCTCACCAGGGTCTCAGGTCATTCCTCTCCCCTCCCCTCCTCCTGCCTGGTCCTTCTGAATGGAGATGCTGCGGCGGGGATGGGGGGGCAGGGGTTTGACCCCAGGAGGCAGCGTCTGGGGGTCAAGCAAATGCTGTGCCTGTGAGCCAGGGCCCAGGCATCACCCCCAAGCTCCAGCAGCCCGCAGAGGGAGGAGGCACAGTGCCCGCCCACCTGGCTCTGCCTCCCGCTGGATCTGCTTCACCCCCCCCCCCCCGCCCTCCTCGACAGGTCATAAGAACATAAGAGAAGCCATGTTGGATCAGGCCAGTGGCCCATCTAGTCCAACACTGTGTCACCTAAGAACATAAGAGAAGCCCTGTTGGATCAGGCCAATGGCCCCTCCAGTCCAACACTCTGTGTCACATAAGAACATAAGAGAAGCCATGTTGGATCAGGCCAATGGCCCCTCCAGTCCAACACTCTGTGTCACATAATAACATAAGAGAAGCCCTGTTGGATCAGGCCAATGGCCCCTCCAGTCCAGCACTCTGTGTCACATAAGAACATAAGAGAAGCCCTGTTGGATCAGGCCAATGGCCCTTCCAGTCCAAAACTCTGTGTCACATAAGAACATAAGAGAAACCATGTTGGATCAGGCCAATGGCCCTTCCAGTCCAACACTCTGTGTCACTTAAGAACATAAGAGAAGCCATGTTGGATCAGCCCAATGGCCCATCCAGTCCAACACTCTGTGTCACATAAGAACATAAGAGAAGCCCTGTTGGATTAGGCCAATGGCCCATCCAGTCCAACACTCTGTGTCACAGAAGGGAAGCCCTGTTGGATCAGGCCAATGGTCCTTCCAGTCCAACACTCTGTGTCACATAAGAACATAAGAGAATTCATGCTGGATCAGGCCAGTGGCCCCTCCAGTGCATCACTCTGTGTCACATAAGAGAAGCCATGTTGGATCAGGCCAATGGCCCCTCCAGTCCAACACTCTGTGTCACAGAAGAACATAAGAGAATTCATGTTGGATCAGGCCAGTGGCCCCTCCAGTCCATCACTCTGTGTCACATAAGAACATAAGAGAAGCCATGTTGGATCAGGCCAATGACCCATCCAGTCCAACACTCTGTGTCACATAAGAACATAAGAGAAGCCCTGTTGGATCAGGCCAATGGCCCATCCAGTCCAACATTGTGTCACCTAAGAACATAAGAGAAGCCCTGTTGGATCAGGCCAATGGCCCCTCCAGTCCAACACTCTGTGTCACATAAGAACATAAGAGAAGCCATGTTGGATCAGGCCAATGGCCCCTCCAGTCCAACACTCTGTGTCACATAAGAACATAAGAGAAGCCCTGTTGGATCAGGCCAATGGCCCCTCCAGTCCAAAACTCTGTGTCACATAAGAACATAAGAGAAACCATGTTGGATCAGGCCAATGGCCCTTCCAGTCCAACACTCTGTGTCACGTAAGAACATAAGAGAAGCCATGTTGGATCAGCCCAATGGCCCATCCAGTCCAACACTCTGTGTCACATAAGAACATAAGAGAAGCCCTGTTGGATTAGGCCAATGGCCCATCCAGTCCAACACTCTGTGTCACAGAAGGGAAGCCCTGTTGGATCAGGCCAATGGTCCTTCCAGTCCAACACTCTGTGTCACATAAGAACATAAGAGAAGCCCTGTTGGATCAGGCCAGTGGCCCTTCCAGTCCAACACTCTGTGTCACATAAGAACATAAGAGAAGCCATGTTGGATCAGGCCAGTGGCCCCTCCAGTCCAACACTCTGTCACATAAGAACATAGGAGAAGCCCTATTGGATCAGGCCAATGGCCCATCCAGTCCCACACTCTGTGTCACTTAAGAACATAAGAGAAGCCCTGTTGGATCAGGCCAGTGGCCCATCCAGTCCATCACTCTGTGTCACATAAGAACAAAAGAGAAGCCATGTTAGGTCAGGCCAATGGCCCCTCCAGTCCAACACTCTGTGTCACATAAGAACGTAAGAGAAGCCATGTTGGGTCAGGCCAATGGCCCCTCCAGTCCAACACTCTGTGTCACATAAGAACATAAGAGAAGTCATGTTGGATCAGACCAATGGCCCATCCAATCCAACACTCTGTGTCACATAAGAACCTAAGAGAAGCCATGTTGGGTTAGGCCAATGGCCCCTCCAGTCCAACACTCTGTGTCACATAAGAACATAAGAGAAGTCATGTTGGATCAGACCAATGGCCCATCCAATCCAACACTCTGTGTCACATAAGAACCTAAGAGAAGCCATGTTGGGTTAGGCCAATGGCCCCTCCAGTCCCACACTCTGTGTCACTTAAGAACATAAGAGAAGCCCTGTTGGATCAGGCCAGTGGCCCATCCAGTCCATCACTCTGTGTCACATAAGAACAAAAGAGAAGCCATGTTAGGTCAGGCCAATAGCCCCTCCAGTCCAACACTCTGTGTCACATAAGAACATAAGAGAAGCCATGTTGGGTCAGGCCAATGGCCCTCCAGTCCAACACTCTGTGTCACATAAGAACATAAGAGAAGTCATGTTGGATCAGACCAATGGCCCATCCAATCCAACACTCTGTGTCACATAAGAACCTAAGAGAAGCCATGTTGGGTTAGGCCAATGGCCCCTCCAGTCCAACACTCTGTGTCACATATGAACATAAGAGAAGTCATGTTGGATCAGACCAATGGCCCATCCAATCCAACACTCTGTGTCACATAAGAACCTAAGAGAAGCCCTGTTGGATCAGGCCAGTGGCCCTTCCAGTCCAACACTCTGTGTCACATAAGAACATAAGAGAAGCCATGTTGGATCAGGCCAGTGGCCCCTCCAGTCCAACACTCTGTCACATAAGAACATAGGAGAAGCCCTATTGGATCAGGCCAATGGCCCATCCAGTCCCACACTCTGTGTCACTTAAGAACATAAGAGAAGCCCTGTTGGATCAGGCCAGTGGCCCATCCAGTCCATCACTCTGTGTCACATAAGAACAAAAGAGAAGCCATGTTAGGTCAGGCCAATGGCCCCTCCAGTCCAACACTCTGTGTCACATAAGAACGTAAGAGAAGCCATGTTGGGTCAGGCCAATGGCCCCTCCAGTCCAACACTCTGTGTCACATAAGGGAAGCCCTGTTGGATTAGGCCAATGGCCCATCCAGTCCAACACTCTGTGTCACAGAAGGGAAGCCCTGTTGGATCAGGCCAATGGTCCTTCCAGTCCAACACTCTGTGTCACATAAGAACATAAGAGAAGCCCTGTTGGATCAGGCCAGTGGCCCTTCCAGTCCAACACTCTGTGTCACATAAGAACATAAGAGAAGCCATGTTGGATCAGGCAGTGGCCCCTCCAGTCCAACACTCTGTCACATAAGAACATAGGAGAAGCCCTATTGGATCAGGCCAATGGCCCATCCAGTCCCACACTCTGTGTCACTTAAAGAACATAAGAGAAGCCCTGTTGGATCAGGCCAGTGGCCCATCCAGTCCATCACTCTGTGTCACATAAGAACAAAAGCAGAAGCCATGTTATGGTCAGGCCAATGGCCCCTCCAGTCCAACACTCTGTGTCACATAAGAACGTAAGAGAAGCCATGTTGGGTCAGGCCAATGCCCCTCCAGTCCAACACTCTGTGTCACATAAGAACATAAGAGAAGTCATGTTGGATCAGACCAATGGCCCATCCAATCCAACACTCTGTGTCACATAAGAACCTAAGAGAAGCCATGTTGGGTTAGGCCAATGGCCCCTCCAGTCCAACACTCTGTGTCACATAAGAACATAAGAGAAGTCATGTTGGATCAGACCAATGGCCCATCCAATCCAACACTCTGTGTCACATAAGAACCTAAGAGAAGCCATGTTGGGTTAGGCCAATGGCCCCTCCAGTCCCACACTCTGTGTCACTTAAGACATAAGAGAAGCCCTGTTGGATCAGGCCAGTGGCCCATCCAGTCCATCACTCTGTGTCACATAAGAACAAAAGAGAAGCCATGTTAGGTCAGGCCAATAGCCCCTCCAGTCCAACACTCTGTGTCACATAAGAACATAGAGAAGCCATGTTGGGTCAGGCCAATGGCCCCTCCAGTCCAACACTCTGTGTCACAATAAGAACATAAGAGAAGTCATGTTGGATCAGACCAATGGCCATCCAATCACAACACTCTGTGTCACATAAGAACCTAAGAGAAGCCATGTTGGTTAGGCCAATGGCCCCTCCAGTCCAACACTCTGTGTCACATAAGAACATAAGAGAAGTCATGTTGGATCAGACCAATGGCCCATCCAATCCAACACTCTGTGTCACATAAGAACCTAAGAGAAGCCATGTTGGGTTAGGCCAATGGCCCTCCAGTCCAACACTCTGTGTCACATAAGAACGTAAGAGAACGTGTATATATATATATATAATATATATATAAATATATATATATATATATATATATATATATATATATAGACACACACACACACACACACACACATCCATCTATATACATACATATACACACACACACTGTGGCTAATAGCTACTGATGGACCTCTTCTCCATAGTTTTATCTAACCCCCTCTTGAAGCTGGCTATGCTTGTAGCTGCCACCACCTCCTGTGCAGTGTATTCCACATGTTAATACCCTGTGGGTGAAGAAGTACTTCCTTTTATCTGTTTTAACCCGACTGCTCAGCAATTTCATGGAATGCCCATGAGTTCTTGTATTGTGAGAAAGGGAGAAAAGACTTCTTTCTCTGCTTTCTCCATCCATGCATTATCTTGTAAACCTCTATCATGTCACCCCCGCAGTCGACGTTTCTCCAAGCTAAAGAGCCCCAAGCGTTTCAACCTTTCTTCATAGGGAAAGTGTTCCAACCCTTTAATCATTCTTGTTGCCCTTTTCTGCACTTTTTCCAATGCTAAAATATCCTTTATGGTCGGTCTTCGCTGAGGGCCACTCCAGCGGGTCAAGAGAGGCCCTTTGCAGAGCAGAGCAGAGTGGAAAGGCAGGCGGGCGGTGGGGACTGCTCCCATGGCCAGGTGGCACTGTGTGCAGGAGGAGTTTCTGCGGGACTGAGGCAAAGGCCTTCGGTGGGCTGGGAGGAGGGTTGCCAACCTCCGGCGGGCCCTGTAGGTGCCCTGCTGTTACGACTGGTCTCCAGAGGACCGAGACCCGACCCCCCTGGAGAAAGGGCTTGCCCTAGGGGGCGGGGGGGGGGAGACCGGGGCGGGCCTTCTTCCCTGCAGCAGCTGAGGCCTTTGCACCGGCCCCAAATCTTCAGGAATGTCTCAGCCTGGAGTTGGCAGCCCTGAACTCCTGGCTCTGTCTGGCCTCCTCAGTCTGAACTGCCTCTGGCATTTTGACTGTTTTCTGAAGCAGCTGTGCCTGAAGAAGAGATCTGTGTGCTTGGAAGTTGGGAGCAACATTCCCTCGAAGCTGGGGAGTCTTGTGAGCAAAAATTCTACTTTGTGAGCTGCTGCACCAGCGAGTGCGCTCTGGGGTCCTCCTTCCTGAGCGAAGACAAAATGTGTGAGCCGGAGGCTAAAATTGAGCTTGCTCACACTAACTCAGCTTAGGGGGAACTCTGCTTAGGAGTCTGTTCCTTCTGAATATTGCTTGATCTGCTATGAGCTCACTTCAGTTCTTATTCCTTGACCGTTTGATGTTTGTATGTGAGCATTTTCCTGGGTGCCTGTAAGAAGCCGTGCGTGCACGCAGCCGTGCTAAAGGGCAGGCGAGAAGCCCGGAGGCAGCCCCCCCCCCCCCGCAGAAACTGGATCTTCCCCCTCCCAGTGCACCCGCCCCCTCTCTCTCCCACCTCCTCCTCCAGCCTCCTTCTGTAAACATCCTGCTGATAAGTGGGGAGGGGGCGCGGGGCTGGCAGATTGCCTGCCTGATAAGGTTCCGGCTCAAGATGCGGAGGGGATTCCAGAGGAATTTGGGGGGGGGGGCTCTTGGAAGCCTCAGAGGAGAAGGGGGGTCAGGAGACAAATGAAGGCGGCTTTCAGAGGTGGACAGGCCAAGTCATGGAGGGAGAGTCCTTTAGTGGCTACTAGCCATTATTGTGAAGGAAGAAGACACTACATTGTCCAGAGTGGCGAGAACCAGAGAGGATTGTGAGGCACTCCAAAGGGATCTGGGCCAGTGGGCGTCAACATGGCAAATGGGGTAGTAGTATGTATATTGTGTTGTGTATTGTGTTGTTTTTTATGTTATATGTTTACGTTATTAGTGTGTAGCATTTTGTTATGTTTGTAGTTGATTTTAGTAATAAAACTTTAAAACTCTAAAAAAAAAAAAAAACATGGCAAATGGGGTTCAATGTGACCAAGTGCTAGGTAATGCACATCGGGGCCAAAAATCCTAACTATAAATACAAGTTGATGCGGTGTAAACTGCGGAGACTGACCAAAAGCTCTTGGGGTTGTGGTAGATAACTCACTGAAAATGTCCAATCTGCGACTCTCCGGTTTAGAACAGATAAAAGAAAGTCCTTCTTCACCCAAAGGGTGATTAACACGTGGAATTCACTGCCACAGAGGTGGTGGCAGCTGGAAGCATAGACTGCTTCAAGAGGGGATTGGATAAGCACATGGAGCAGAGGTCCATCAGTGGCTCTTAGCCACAGCATATTGTTGGAACTCTCTGTCTAGGGCAGTGATGCTCTGCATTCTTGGTGCTTGGGAGGCACAACAATGGGAAGATTTATAGTGTCCTGGCCCACTGATGGACCTCCTAATGGCACCTTTATTTATTTTTTTACTTTGCCACTGTGTGACACAGAGTGTTGGACTGGAGGGGCCACTGGCCTGATTCAACATGGCTTCTCTTATGTTCTTACGTGACACAGAGTGTTGGACTGGATGGGCCACTAGTCTGATCCAACATGGCTGCTCTTATGTTCTTATGTGACACAGAGTGCTGGACTGGAGGGGCCATTTGCCTGATCCACATGGCTGCTGTTATGTTCTTACGTGGCTCAGAGTGTTGGACTGGATAGGCCACTGGCCGATCCAACAGGGCTTCTCTTATGTTCTTATGTTACACAGAGTGTTGGACTGGATGGCCATTGCCTAATCCAACAGGCTGCTCTTATGTTCTTACGTGACACAGAGTGTTGGACTGGATGGGCCACTGGCCTGATCCAACATGGCTTCTCTTATGTTCTTATGTGACACAGAGTGTTGGACTGGAGGGGCCACTGGCCTGATCCAATATGGCTTCTCCTATGTTCTTATGTGACACAGAGTGTTGGGCTGGATGGGCCATTGCCTGATCCAACATGGCTTCTCTTATTTCTTCTGTGACACAGAGTGTTGGACTGGAGGGCCACTGGCCTGATCCAACATGGCTGCTCTTATGTTTCTTATGTGACACAGAGAGTTGGACTGGAGGGGCTACTGGCCTGATCCAACGGGGCTTCTCTTATGTTCTTATGTTACACAGAGTGTTGGACTGGATGGGCCCATTGGCCTGATCCAACAGGGCTGCTCTTATGTTCTTACGTGACACAGAGTGTTGGACTGGAGGGGCCACTGGCCTGATCCAATATGGCTTCTCTAGTTCTTATGTGACACATAGTGTTGGGCTGGATGGGCCATTTGCCTGATCCAACATGGCTTCTCTTATGTTCTTCTGTGACACAGAATGTTGGACTGGATGGGCCATTGGTCTGATCCAACATGGCTTCTCTTATGTGACACAGAGTGTTGGGACTGGATGGCCACTGGCCTGATCCAACATGGCTTCTCTTATGTTCTTCTGTGACACAGAGTGTTGGACTGGAGGGGCCATTGGTTTGATCCAACATGGCTTCTCCTATGTTCTTAAGAGAACCTCCACAGCTAGCGGCAGTAGACCTGTAATTGACATATGAACATATGAAGCTGCCTTATACTGAATCAGACCCTTGGTCCAGCAACGTCAGTATTGTCTTCTCAGACTGGCAGCGGCTCCACATGGCCTCTGTAGCCTGATTGCTGATTGGCTCCTGCGGAAGCGGAATCCGGAGTGAGAGGGGCCACCCAGCAGGCCTCCTCATACAGTCTTCGGGAAATTAAGAAAAACCTTAACAGCTGAAGATAGAAAACGCAGCCGCTTTGCAGCCAACAGCGAGCAACACGTAGCATTGTTTGATTGCAGGAATTATCCTGTTGAATCTGCATTGTTTGCAGTCGTGTGACCTACTCTGAGTGCCGGTGAGGAAGGCAGGCTGAAATTCAGTCAATGAATGACTAATTAGACCCCTTTCAGACCGGGAATAAAACTTCGTTGGTCTTCAAGGTGCCGACGGGAGTCCAACTTTGTTCTGATGCTTCTGACCAACCTAGCGACCCACCTGGATCTGCCTTTGGAGACGCGCTGAACTTGATGGCCTGGAAGAACGATGCCCCCCCCCCCCCCCCGCAGCCTCCCTCCCTTTCAAGAGGCGCCTGGGCGGGAGAGAAGGCCCCCGCAGTGTGCCCCGGAGGAGCGGGCTTCGAACTTGGCTAAGAGGACGGCTGCTGGGAGGGACAGCCTCTCCTGACCTTCAAAATGCAAGAACAGCAGCAGCAGCAAAAGGATTTCGCCTTCTGTGCAAAGAACCTTGTCTCTTTTTTTAAAATGAGGAACCAGGGCAACCAGACCCTCTCACTCCAGCCCGCCCCATCCGCATGCAGCCGGTT
>NW_026800131.1:32500-35000 GCF_032191835.1 Heteronotia binoei
GAGAGAGATAGTGAGAGAGAGAGAAAGAAAGATAGAGTAAGAAAGAGAGAGAAAGATAGATAGATAGATAGATAGATAGATAGATAGATAGATAGACAGACAGACAGACAGACAGACAGATAGAGAGTGAGAGAGATAGTGAGAAAGAAAGAAAGAAAGAAAGAAAGAAAGAAAGAAAGAAAGAGAGGTAGAGAAAGAGAGAAAGAAAGAAAGAAAGAAAGAAAGAGATAGGTAGAGAGGGAGGGTGGGAGAGAAAGAAAGAAAGAGATAGGTAGAGAGAGAAAGAAAGAAAGAAATTAAGAAAGAGATAGTAGAGAGAGAGAGAAAGAAAGAAAGAAAGAAAGAAAGAAAGAGATAGAAGATAGATAGACAGACAGACAGACAGACAGACAGACAGACAGATAGATAGATAGATAGATAGATAGATAGATAGATAGATAGATAGAAAGATAGAGAGTTAGAGAGAGAGATAGAAAGATAGAAAGATAGAGAGTGAGAGAGATAGAGAGAGAGAGAAAGAAAGAAAGAGTAAGAAAGAGAGAGAAAGAAAGATAGAGAGATAGATAGATAGATAGATAGATAGATAGATAGATAGATAGATAGATAGATAGATAGATAGATAGATAGATAGATAGACAGACAGACAGACAGATAGAGAGTGAGAGAGATAGCGAGAGAGTGAGAAAGAATGAAAGAAAGAAAGAAAGAGATAGGTAGAGAGAGGGAGAGAAACAAAGAAAGAAAGAGATAGGTAGAGAGAGAAAGAAAGAAAGAAAGAAAGAGATAGATAGATAGATAGATAGATAGATAGATAGATAGATAGATAGATAGATAGATATATAGATAGATAGATAGATAGATAGATAGATAGATAGATAGATAGATAGATAGATAGATAGATAGATAGATAGATAGATAGATAGATAGATAGATAGATAGATAGGTAGATTCATAGATAGACAGAGAGTGAGAGAGATGGTGAGAGAGAGAGAAAGAAAGAAAGAAAGAAAGAAAGAAAGAAAGAGATAGGTAGAGAGGAAAGAAAGAAAGATATAGATAGATAGATAGATAGATAGATAGATAGATAGATAGATAGATAGATAGATAGATAGGTAGATTCATAGATAGACAGAGAGTGAGAGAGATGGTGAGAGAGAGAGAAAGAATGAAAGAAAGAAAGAAAGAAAGAAAGAAAGAGATAGGTAGAGAGAAAGGAAGAAAGAGATAGATAGATAGATAGATAGATAGATAGATAGATAGATAGATAGATAGACAGACAGACAGACAGACAGACAGACATACAGACAGAAAGATAGAGAGTGAGAGAGATAGTGAGAGAGAGAGAAAAAGAATGAAAGAAAGAAAGAGATAGGTAGAGAGGGAGAAAGAAAGAAAGAAAGAGATAGCTAGATAACTAGATAGATAGATAGATAGAAAGACAGATAGAGAGTGAGAGAGATAGTGAGAGACAGAGAAAGAATGAAAGAAAGAAAGAAAGAAAGAAAGAAAGAAAGAGATAGGTAGAGAGAGAGAAAGAAAGAAAGAGATAGGTAGAGAGAGAGAAGAAAGAAGAAAGAAGAAAGAAAGAAAGAAAGAAGAAAGAAAGAAGGAGATAGATAGTGAGAGAGAAAGTGTGAGAGAGAGAAAGAATGAAAAAACAGAAAGAGATAGGTAGACAGAGAAGAGAACGAAAGAAAGAAAGAAAGAAAGAAAGAAAGAAAGATAGTTAGATAGATAGAAAGATAGAGAGTGAGAGAGAGTGATAGAAAGATAGAAAGATAGAGAGTGAGAGAGATAGTGAGAGAGAGAGAAAGAAATAAAGAAAGAAAGAAAGAGTAAGAAAGAGAGAGAAAGATAGAAAGATAGATCTATAGACAGATAGACAGATAGAGAGAGAGATAAGAAAGAAAGAAAGAAAGAAAGAAAAGAAAGAAAGAAAGAAAGAGATAGGTAGAGAGAGAGAGAAAGGAAGAAAGAGATAGATAGATAGATAGGTAGATAGATAGATAGATAGATAGATAGATAGATAGACAGATAGATAGATAGATAGATAGATAGACAGACAGACAGACATACAGACAGAAAGATAGAGAGTGAGAGAGATAGTGAGAGAGAGAGAGAAAGAATGAAAGAAAGAAAGAGATAGGTAGAGAGAGAGAAAGAAAGAAAGAAAGAGATAGATAGATAGTTAGATAGAGAGATAGAGAGATAGAGCGATAGAAAGATAGAGAGATAGAGAGTGAGAAAGATAGTGAGAGAGAGAGAAAGAATGAAAGAAAGAAAGAAAGAAAGAAAGAGAGAAAGAGATAGATAGATAGATAGATAGATAGATAGATAGACAGATAGAGAGTGAGAGAGATAGTGAGAGAGAGAGAAAGAATGAAAGAAAGAAAGAAAGAGATAGGTAGAGAGAGAGAAAGAATGAAAGAAAGAAAGAAATAGGTAGAAAGAGAGAAAGAAGAAAGAAAGAGATAGATAGATAGATAGTGAGAGAGAAAGT
>NW_026800132.1:22500-27500 GCF_032191835.1 Heteronotia binoei
CTATCTGTCTATCTTTCTATCTATCTATCTTTCTTTCTATCTATCTATCTATCTATCTATCTATCTATCTATCTATCTATCTATCTATCTATCTATCTATCTATCTATCTATCTATCTATCTCTTTCTTTATTTCTTTCTCTCTCTCTACATCTTTCTTTCTTTCTTTCTTTCTTTCTTTCATTCTTTCTCTATCTCTCACTATCTCTCTCCCTCTCTATTTGTCTGTCTGTCTGTCTATCTATCTATCTATCTATCTATCTATCTATCTATCTATCTATCTATCTATCTATCTATCTATCTATCTATCTATCTATCTATCTATCTATCTATCTCTTTCTTTATTTCTTTCTCTCTCTCTACCTCTTTCTTTCTTTCTTTCTTTCATTCTTTCTCTCTCTCTCACTATCTCTCTCACTCTCTATCTGTCTGTCTATCTATCTATCTATCTCTTTCTTTCTTTCTTTCGTTCTTTCATTCCTTCTTTCTCTCTCTCTCTACCTATCTCTTTCTTTCTTTCCTTCTTTCTTTCTTTCCTTCTTTCTCTCTCTCTCTCTACCTATATCTTTCTTTCTTTCATTCATTCTTTCTCTCTCTCTCACTATCTCTCTCACTCTCTATCTGTCTATCTTTCTATCTATCTATCTATCTATCTATCTCTTTCTTTCTTTCTCTCTCTCTACCTATCTCTTTCTTTCTTTCCTTCATTCTTTCTCTCTCTCTCACTATCTCTCGCACTCTCTATTTGTCTGTTTATCTATCTATCTATCTATCTATCTATCTATCTATCTATCTATCTATCTATCTATCTATCTATCTATCTATCTATCTATCTATCTATTTCTTTCTTTCTTTCTCTCTCTCTCTACCTATATCTTTCTTTCTTTCATTCTTTCTCTCTCTCTCACTATCTCTCTCACTCTCTATCTGTCTATCTTTCTATCTATCTATCTATCTATCTATCTATCTATCTATCTATCTATCTATCTTTCTATCTATCTATCTATCTATCTATCTATCTATCTATCTCTTTCTTTATTTCTTTCTCTCTCTCTACCTCTTTCTTTCTTTCTTTCTTTCTTTCTTTCTTTCTTTCATTCTTTCTCTATCTCTCACTATCTCTCTCACTCTCTATTTGTCTGTCTGTCTGTCTGTCTGTCTATCTATCTATCTATCTATCTATCTATTTCTTTCTTTCTTTCTCTCTCTCTCTACCTATTTCTTTCTTTCTTTTTTTCTTTCTTTCTCTCTCTCTCACTATCTCTCTCACTCTCTGTCTGTCTGTCTGTCTATCTATCTATCTATCTATCGATCTATCTATCTATCTATTTCTTTCTTTCTCTCTCTCTTCCTATCTCTCTCACTCTCTATCTGTCTGTCTATCTATCTATCTATCTATCTATCTCTTTCTTTCTTTCTTTCGTTCTTTCTTTCCTTCTTTCTCTCTCTCTCTACCTTTCTCTTTCTTTCTTTCCTTCTTTCTTTCTTTCCTTCTTTCTCTCTCTCTCTCTACCTATATCTTTCTTTCTTTCATTCATTCTTTCTCTCTCTCTCACTATCTCTCTCACTCTCTATCTGTCTATCTTTCTTTCTATCTATCTATCTATCTATCTATCTATCTATCTATCTATCTATCTATCTATCTATCTATCTATCTATCTAATTATCTCTTTCTTTCTTTCTTTCTTTCTCTCTCTCTCTACCTATCACTTTCTTTCTTTCTCTCTCTCTCACTATCTCACTCTCTATCTGTCTATCTTTCTATCTATCTATCTATCTATCTATCTATCTATCTATCTATCTATCTATCTATCTATCTATCTATCTATCTATCTATCTATCTATCTATCTATCTATCTATCTCTTTCTTTCTTTCTTTCTTTCTTTCTATCTTTCATTCTTTCTCTCTCTCTCACTATCTCTCTCACTCTCTATTTGTCTGTCTGCCTATCTATCTATCTATCTATCTATCTATCTATCTATCTATCTATCTATCTATCTATCTATCTATCTATCTATCTATCTATCTATCTATCTATCTATCTCTTTCTTTATTTCTTTCTCTCTCTCTACCTCTTTCTTTCTTTCATTCTTTCTCTCTCTCTCACTATCTCTCTCACTCTCTATCTGTCTGTCTATCTATCTATCTATCTCTTTCTTTCTTTCTTTCGTTCTTTCTTTCCTTCTTTCTCTCTCTCTCTACCTATCTCTTTCTTTCTTTCCTTCTTTCTTTCTTTCCTTCTTTCTCTCTCTCTCTCTACCTATATCTTTCTTTCTTTCATTCATTCTTTCTCTCTCTCTCACTATCTCTCTCACTCTCTATCTGTCTATCTTTCTATCTATCTATCTATCT
This sequence comes from Heteronotia binoei, assembly GCF_032191835.1. Taxonomy (NCBI): domain Eukaryota; kingdom Metazoa; phylum Chordata; class Lepidosauria; order Squamata; family Gekkonidae; genus Heteronotia; species Heteronotia binoei. The sequence continues at coordinate 24,853 of NW_026800132.1, forward strand.
ATCTATCTATCTATCTATCTATCTATCTATCTATCTATCTATCTATCTATCTATCTATCTATCTATCTATCTATCTATCTATCTATCTATCTATCTATCTATCTATCTATCTATCTCTTTCTTTCTTTCTCTCTCTCTACCTATCTCTTTCTTTCTTTCCTTCATTCTTTCTCTCTCTCTCACTATCTCTCGCACTCTCTATTTGTCTGTTTATCTATCTATCTATCTATCTATCTATCTATCTATCTATCTATCTATCTATCTATCTATCTATCTATCTATCTATCTATTTCTTTCTTTCTTTCTCTCTCTCTCTACCTATATCTTTCTTTCTTTCATTCTTTCTCTCTCTCTCACTATCTCTCTCACTCTCTATCTGTCTATCTTTCTATCTATCTATCTATCTATCTTTCTATCTATCTATCTATCTATCTATCTATCTCTTTCTTTCTTTCTTTCTCTCTCTCTACCTATCTCTTTCTTTCTTTCTTTCTTTCTTTCATTCTTTCTCTCTCTCTCACTATCTCTCTCTTACTCTCTATCCATCTGTCTGTCTGTCTGTCTATCTATCTATCTATCTATCTATCTATCTATCTATCTATCTATCTATCTATCTATCTATCTATCTCTTTCTTTCTTTCTCTCCCTCTCCCCCTCTACCTATCTCTTTCTTTCTTTCATTCTTACTCTCTCTCTCACTCTCTCTCTCACTCTCTATCTGTCTTTCTGTCTGTCTGTCTGTCTGTCTGTCTATCTATCTATCTATCTATCTATCTATCTATCTATCTATCTATCTATCTATCTATCTATCTATCTATCCATCTATCTCTCTCTCTCTTTCTTTCTTTCTTTCTTTCTTTCTTTCTCTCTCTATCTCTCTACCTATATCTTTCTTTCTTTTTTTCATTCTTTCTCTCTCTCTTCCTATCTCTCTCACTCTCTATCTGTCTGTCTATCAATCTATCTATCTCTTTCTTTCTTTCTTTCTTTCGTTCTTTCTTTCCTTCTTTCTCTCTCTCTCTACCTTTCTCTTTCTTTCTTTCCTTCTTTCTTTCTTTCCTTCTTTCTCTCTCTCTCTCTACCTATATCTTTCTTTCTTTCATTCATTCTTTCTCTCTCTCTCACTATCTCTCTCACTCTCTATCTGTCTATCTTTCTTTCTATCTATCTATCTATCTATCTATCTATCTATCTATCTATCTATCTATCTCTTTCTTTCTTTCTTTCTCTCTCTCTCTACCTATCACTTTCTTTCTTTCTCTCTCTCTCACTATCTCACTCTCTATCTGTCTATCTTTCTATCTATCTATCTATCTATCTATCTATCTATCTATCTATCTATCTATCTATCTATTTCTTTCTTTCTTTCTCTCTCTCTACCTATCTCTTTCTTTCTTTCCTTCATTCTTTCTCTCTCTCTCACTATCTCTCGCACTCTCTATTTGTCTGTTTATCTATCTATCTATCTATCTATCTATCTATCTATCTATCTATCTATCTATCTATCTATCTATCTATCTATCTATCTATCTATCTATCTATCTATCTATCTATCTATCTATCTATCTATTTCTTTCTTTCTTTCTCTCTCTCTCTACCTATATCTTTCTTTCTTTCATTCTTTCTCTCTCTCTCACTATCTCTCTCACTCTCTATCTGTCTATCTTTCTATCTATCTATCTATCTATCTCTTTCTTTATTTCTTTCTCTCTCTCTACCTATCTCTTTCTTTCTTTCTTTCTTTCTTTCATTCTTTCTCTCTCTCTCACTATCTCTCTCTTACTCTCTATCCGTCTGTCTGTCTGTCTGTCTGTCTGTCTGTCTGTCTGTCTGTCTGTCTGTCTGTCTATCTATCTATCTATCTATCTATCTATCTATCTATCTATCTATCTATCTATCTACCTATCTATCTATCTATCTATCTATCTATCTATCTCTTTCTTTCTTTCTCTCCCTCTCCCCCTCTACCTATCTCTTTCTTTCTATCATTCTTACTCTCTCTCTCACTCTCTATCTGTCTTTCTGTCTGTCTGTCTGTCTGTCTATCTATCTATCTATCTATCTATCTATCTATCTATCTATCTATCTATCTATCTATCTATCTATCTATCTATCTATCTATCTATCTATCTATCTATCTATCTATCTATCTATCCATCTCTCTCTCTCTCTCTTTCTTTCTTTCTTTCTTTCTTTCTTTCTTTCTTTCTTTCTTTCTTTCTTTCTTTCTTTCTTTCTTTCTTTCTTTCTCTCTCTCTCTCTCTACCTATATCTTTCTTTCTTTTTTTCATTCTTTCTCTCTCTCTCACTATCTCTCTCACTCTCTATCTGTCTATATTTCTATCTATCTATCTTTCTATCTTTCTATCTATCTATCTATCTATCTATCTCTTTCTTTCTTTCTTTCTTTCTTTCTCTCTCTCTACCTCTTTCTTTCTTTCTTTCTTTCTTTCTTTCTTTCTTTCTTTCATTCTTTCTCTATCTCTCACTATCTCTCTCACTCTCTATTTGTCTGTCGGTCTGTCTGTCTGTCTATCTATCTATCTATCTATCTATCTATCTATCTATCTATCTATCTATCTATCTATCTATCTATCTATCTATCTATCTATCTATCTATCTATTTCTTTCTTTCTTTCTCTCTCTCT